>NC_057802.1:335398756-335411380 GCF_018294505.1 Triticum aestivum | reverse complement strand
ACAGGACCCCGTGGTAGTAGAGGCCGTTGCCGCTGGATGAACAGGACCCCGATCGATCGAGTCGGTTGGGGGTGGATGAACAGGACCCCATGGAGGGCTGGATGAATAGGACCCCGTGGAGGGCTGGTTAAATAGTAGCCGGTGGAGGGCTGGATGAACAGTAGCCCGTGGAGGGGTGGTTGAACAGGACCCCGTGGAGAGGGCTGGTTGAACAGTAGCCGGTGGCGGAGCGGTGGAGGCTGGATGAACAGGAGCCCGTGGATGAACAGTCGCAGGTTGAGGCTGGAGGAGGTCGACGGTGGATGAACAGTAGCCCGTGGAGGCAGTCGACGGTGGAGATGAACAGTATCTCGTGGAGTCCCGTTTTGCGGTACGCCACACCCCTCCTGATGAACAGGACCCCTGTTTCGACTGTAGCGCTCCAAAACAAGTCCGTTTCCTTTGTTTTGCGGTACGCCACACCCCTCCCGATCAACAGGACCTGTTTTGACCGTAGGAGGTCCAAGAGAAGTCTGTTTCCTCCGTTTTGCGGTACGCCAGACCCCTCCCGATGAACAGGATCCCGTTTCGACCGTGGCCGGTCGAACACAAGGCCATTTCCTCCGGTCTGCGGTACGCCAGGCCTCGTTTCGATCGGCTGTTCCATCCAAGCCGGTTGGCTCCCGATGAACACGACGACGATGCAGTTTCTCCGTTCTGACCCAGCCATGTACACGAGCCCTGGCCGTACGTATGCGCGAGTAGGCGTTCGAGACCCCGCCCGTATGTACGTACGTGGCCATATTTACTTTCTTGCACCCTGGTTGTACGTACGTGTACACGATATTAACGGGACTGCGTGACATGCTACGTGCGCGCCTCTACTATGACACGTGTGCGCCTATACTAAGACACGTGCCCTTCCTTACATGGCCACGGTTCATCGCTGCAGCCTGCAGACCGACCGATCGTATGTACGTACACGTTGGCGACTAGAATGACAACGATACGTACGCTTCGATCAGGTGGGTCCCGACTGTCAGGCACTTCCTTGCGTGCGAAGATGTAGCTGGTGGGTCCGAGCAGTCAAGGGGAAACATTTTTTTTCCATGAAATACGGTGGCCCGTCCGGTGGTCGCTGCTGTCAGGTAGAGGAATCATTATTTTCCGCGTAATAAGGAGGCATGTCCTTGCTGCGGCCGTGGACCCAGCTATCAGCCTCTACACGTACAGTACTCTTCCGATGGAAGTCATTCCTTGACCATGTTGACCACGCCGCGCTGAGAGCACCAGGGCGGTGGACGACGGCGAGGCCTAGGAAGGGGACGACACGGAGCCGGGGAAGGCGCGGCAGTGGATGCCCACGCAGAGAGGAGTACGAGGGTTCACTGGGTCGGCTGCGGTGTGAGGCTGCCGTCGCCGCAGGGCCTGGCCAGCGGTGGGAATAGTAGGGGGCGGTGAGGCTTCCGCGGCAGCACGGCCTGCCACGGGAGGCAGGAGCATGCGGCATGACCGGCGCTGGTTTGGGTGGCTGGAGCAAGAAGACCAGAGGTTGAAGAAGCAGTATGGCCGTTGGATGGACATCGTACGGTCACTGGAGCTAGAATCGTTCATATTGACTAAGTTGACAAAGCCCTCCGTCCCCATCAACTTAGTAGGCCCACAAGTCAGCCTCACACTATGGTGGGTCCCAGGTAGCAGGGGGAGTATTCATTTTTTGTGCGTAATAAGGTGGCACTTCCTTGCGTGCGAAGATATAGCTGGTGCGTCCGAGCTGTCAGCGGGGGGAATGTTTTTTTCACGAAATACAGAGGCCCTTCCGGTGGGTCCCAGCTGTCAGGTGGAGGAATCATTATTTTGCGCGTAATAAGGAGGCATTTCCTTGTGTGCGGCCGTGGACCCAGCTGTCAGCCTCTCCACGTACCGTCCACTTCCGATGGATGTCGTTCGTTGACCACGTTGACCACGCCGCGCCGAGAGCACCAGGGCGGTGGACGACGGCGAGGCCTAGGAAGGGAACGACACGGAGCCGGGGAAGACACGACAGTGGATGCCCACGTTGAGGGGAGTACGAGCGCTGACTGGTCGGCTGCAGGGTGAGGCTAACGTCACCGAAAAATAACATGATGTGCGGGTGAGTAGAGGGATGGCCTGGCGGCAGCACAGCCGGCCACGGGAGGAGGGAGCAGGCAGTCCCGCCTGCACTGGTTTGGGTGGCTAGAGCAGGAAGATCAGAGTTTGAAGAAGCACGGCGGCCATTGGATGGACATCCAACAGTCACTGCTCTGTGTTGACTAAGTTGACAAAGCCTTGCGTACGCGTCAAAAAGTTTTTTAGGACAGCGTCATCATCAACCTAGTAGACCGAAAAGTCAGCCTCCAAATCTGTGAAAAACAGCATACATCCCATTAGCCATTATTTTCAATAATTTACAGCCCGTTTGCTAATTCTTAAGGATATTTTGAAGCCCATATTCTTTTTATTAGCATTACAGACCATATATTCTGGGCACTGCTAAAAAATTCAACGAAACTTTTCATATTTCGGTGCGGTCCGAACTCTGTTAATCACGAAATTTCGAGTCACGTGAAAAATAATTTTAAAAAAATTATATCAAAATAAAATTCAAAAAAAATTCTCTGCCAAAAAATGAATGAAATTTAAAATATTTACTAGCAAGATGCCCGTGCGTTGCACGGAACATGAAGATGCATTTGTATGAGTAGTTTATCTTGTGGGAGAAAAAGATGAACGAGGGAAGGCCGTATCTGCAAATGTGGAGAGGAGTGCAGGTAAATTGTCATATTTTCCTTCCTATCCGTTAGATATAGATCGGACGGCCTATATTGCAGGATGGCAGGCACACCATCATCACCAACTCTGCTTTTTATAAGAGTAGAGAAATCCAGAAAAAACAATATTTTAATGTAATTACCGGTTGGCTTTGGTTTAAAAAATTACGGCCCATTTGTTACAACTTATAACCATTTTCTGGCGAAGCCCATTTCTTACTACTTACATCCCTCCTCGTCTTGAAAGATTTGTGGCCCAGCAGGGCTGAGAAAACCAAGTAGGCCTCGGTTGGGTATTCTCCAAAAAAAAAGAACCGGGCTAGCCATTTTAGAAAGAAAAAGATATCAACTAGGCTCGTCCTGTGCTTAAATAAAAGCGTAAGCGTGGGCTAGACGGGCCACAGCCCCCGCACAGCACGCAGTGAGCTCCGTCTCTAAAACTAAAAAACAACTGGGCGAGCTGCTGCGTCCCTGGTGTTATCCGCTCGTTGTGTAATTTTCTCGTTTATTGACTACATTGACAATGGCGTGGGACCTAGTTGTCAAACAATTAGGAGGAAGTATTTTTTGGCTTGTAGGAGTAATAACGAGGCACCTGCTTGCGTAATGCAATGACCTTGGTGGGTCCCTACTATCAGCCTCTCCACGTACAATCATCTCCTGATTCCTCTCGGTTGTTGACCATGTTGACAACGCCAGACGGCGGCGGGCACATCGACGAACCAAGGCGGAGAATGACGGTGAGGCCTCGGACGGGAACGAACCGGAGCAGTGGAAGGTGCGGCAGTGTAGTGGTAGGCGGAGGGGAGTACGAGGGCAACAACATGTAACTGAAGCTTACAAACAGTGCAAAAAGCCCAAGGATTAATTGTTCATCAAATTTAGACAAGACCCAGATTAAACATGGCAACAACATCTAACTCAACCACTCTTTTTCGCAGTAACAAACAAATGGATCGGTCTGATCCATAAAATCAACATCCTGTGCAAAAAAAATTGGAGGATGACTACAAGTTGTTGTAAATAGAAGGCGAGCACGTTCAGAAGCCCATTTGTCCACCTGAAACTTCTTTTTTGTTGTTCAACACGTCCGTCCGTGAGAAATCTCTTTATGAAAAACTTAAGCCTCATGGACAATAGTAACCTCGCATTCAATAGGAAGAATGTGTCAAAGCTTCTGTTTGCCTGGTTGGATGCATATCCATCCATCGTTATTGTCCTCAAATGAATGTCATGAGAACTGAGAAAATCCTGGTGCTTATTACGCCACCGATTGGTTATACGTTTTTCTCCATGTGGTATTAGTGCCTAAGTAGACATGAAGATTGAAAACAGTTAAGGTCTGAAAAAGAGTATGTCAAAAGAGCGACAGCTGAACGGTTAATTCTAGTACAATATATACGGGCTTTCAATGTGCATGAAATCATCACCTTTATATATAAATTCTCCAGAGATCGAAAGCATCACAACAAGCCAATAATTATGTTCAGATCAAAACTAAACATTCCGATATATAAGATCTTGATAGAATCCAGCAGCATTGATAGGCTATCCATGGACGAACTCTTCATTGAGCATATAACAAAATATTAGTACCCAAAGTGTACTCCAAGATGATATAAAACTTATGCGCACAAATGAAAAATGCAGCTTATGATTACAAATGTGTAGATGATAATACAGTACCTGAAAAAGTGAGGAGCCAAACACCAACTTCCTGTTATCATTAAACGGATCACGAATTACACCCAAGGTCTCCAGTTTGGGCGCAGAGACGATAGTTATTTGCAAAGGTTTATAACAATCATCAAGGAGCAACCTTTGAAGTGAAGGGGCATCTTCGATGATGAGCTGCTGTCCTTCAAAACATTCCAATGCTTTTAAGGCAAGGCGACTTTATTTGGAGACAACTGATAGGGATTTCTATTCCCAAAACAATCAGCAAGCGCTCCAGGGCAGGGCAACTGGAGTGGATGATGTTGTGCAGTGAGGCCTCAGACAGATAAACCACCACAAGCGAAAGTTCTTTTTAGTAGTGGGAGTCAAAGCATTTGTACCAGATCGTGTGGTAGATGGCACCGGGCGAAGGCGGAGGTGTGGAGAGAGAGGAGGAAACCATGAGATGGACAATGGTGTTGTGGGCACAAATTCTTGGTGTGTTCGTGGTACGAAACTTCGTGGTAATGGTAGAACTCAAACTGCTGGAGTTTTCCGAATTCAGGGGATGTTAGCCAAGCATCCACCATGCAGGGTATGGACAACAAGTAGCATGTCAGGATGCAGAGGCGTTGAATAGGGCCCTGTTGGTGAGAGGAGACAATGGCTCTGAGGAGATCAAATTCAGGAAGGACAGAAATCTGACGACAGCCGAGATTGAGGGGCGCGGTGCGCCATCTCGGGCGCCACCGAGTTGAGAGGACTTGTGTGCGGAAGCAATCCTTGGTGGGGAGAAGCAAGATGATCTCCTCGAGGATGACGTCCGGGAGATCGCTGATGCAGTCCACCGGAGATTCTACCGGTTCGTCAGATCCGGGTGGGGGGGGGCTCGCCGCTTCTCCCCGCGCTGCCGGGTGCGGGAGCCTCATCTTCTTGGCGCAGGGGCCAGCCGACTCCATTTTCCTTGCGGACGTCGCGCCGAGCTCACGGGTTTGAGTAGAGTAGCCAGACATGAGCCTAGTGGCAGTGCGAGTGGGGAAGAAGGAGGGCTGGGGTTTTCTGTACGAGTGGAAGAACAGGAGCATGCGTTTTCTGTATGAGTGAGGAAGAAGGTGAGTGGGGGTTTTCTGGACGAGTGAGGAAGATGGGGAGCGGGGGGAATTGGGGGGAGACGGAAGCGGGAGAGCGAGCTGCAGTATAAGTGGAAGCGAGGAGGAAGGAGGGTTTTTCTGGGATCGCCCCCGCTTCAAGAAATATGGGCTTCTCCTCGCAAACAACAAAAACAAATGGGCTTTAAGATGGATAGGCTTTTGTATCGGCCCAGTCGACTGCCCGTGTTTCGTACTGGAGGGCCTTGTGCTAGAGGCAGCCCGAGACACTCTCCAGCTTATTGCCCATTTGAAAGAAAAAAAGAGACGCCTCCAGCTTATGGCTACTCATCGGTAACCTTTTTCAACTTGGCATCCACCAAATTAGAGGATGCGGTACTGGATGCAGACTCTCACACTGGTCGCATAGCGCGGCAAAGTGAGGTGTCAAATAATAGGCCTACAATACACTTACTAGATTGTGAAGGTTCACGGGCTAGTCAACATTCACATTAAAGTAAGCTTTAGAAGATACGGTATGCATACTAACATTCAGAAGAACAAAAGTTCAGCATGTTTATGCATCTCAATGATTCACCATATACTATAACCAATACAAAGCTGTGAGAAGGTGTGGAAATAAAGAAAATCGGTCAATGCTTCTCTAAGTAAAGGGCCTCCTTGCGGACACATTAATTTCCTGGGCATGCTTGTTTCTTCTCAATGTTCCAAGCACTTTGAGCATGTTGGCAACTCCATAGCTAGCTAGCTGCCTCATCTTGCAATTGATGCTGACACATTTGCAGCAAACACATGAGGCAATAGAGATGACTCAACATCAGTCCATATTGTGCAGTTCCCCTGAAATCATCTTCATTTTCCCGAATCTGAAAAGATAGGAAAACAATAGCTATACTTAAATGGTGTTGCAAAACAGTAACACATATCAATAGCTCGGCATGATAAAACACGATCATCTGGACGAAGGGATACTGACCTACCTGAGGAAGATTATATATATAATTTCATAAGTCCTTAGTTGATTTCCACCTTCGGCTGCACTACTTGTTTGCTCCTCCACACATGACAGGATCGTTCCGCACTGTAATCAGCAAGTCAACGTACGAATAAGCTTATTTCATCTTGTGGTGGTCATTGTACCTAGTTACAAATGTAGGAATACCTGGAGCACCATGAGGTTAGCTGACAACAGGTAGATATAGCCATATAATTTTGTGCGGTGCTACCAAAATTGAGGTTTGTGTCCCTTCCTGTTATGAGAATTCTTCTTGAAGTTGGTAGAATGTGACGGCTTGTTCTTTGCATGAAACTTGCCTTTCCCCTGAGATCTGTTCTTGTTGTTTTGGGGCTGGTTGGGCTGGAAGTTCTTCTCGTGTACCATGTGGGCACTAGAAGCTCCCTCAGCGACCCGAGCACGTGTGTCTTTTGCCGCGTTCTCTTCAAAATCAAGAGTGCTAATGAGATCCGAAACGGAAAACTCATGTCTCTTGTTTTTCAGAGAAGTAGCAAAATTGTTTCACGAAGGTGGAAGCTTGGCAATGATGGTCCCAGCAACAAATTTGTCCGACAACACACACTTAAAGTACTCAAGTTCCTTAGCGAGTGACTGTATCTCATGAGTCTGTTGAACAACAGAGCGCTCATCAGTCATCTTGTAGTCACATAATTGCTCCATGACGTACAACTTGTTGCCGGCGCCCGAGGCCCCAAACGTGGTCTCGAGCGCAGCCCACATGTCTTTGTCGCTGTCAAACGACATATATGAATCCACAATGGAATTGTCAAGAACACTCAGCAGGGCAGCTTTGAAGAGGGCATCCATGTTCTCAAAAGCTTCCTGCCGTGTAGGATTAAGATTGCCCTTAGGCTTACCCTTAGTGGCGTCATAGCAGTACATGATCTGAAACTAATATACTACTCTTGTGCGCCACCTTTTATATTGCACCCCCTTAAAAGTAGGTGGCTTCAAAAGCGCAGCAAAACCACTCGGAGTAAATTGCCTATAATCAGGTTTTTGGATTGGATTGTTGAATATATGAGCAATTTACTATGAGATTTAATCTGAATCAACAGTAAATAGATCATGATGACAATTGCAAAGATCAAAGTAATGATGCGGACTAAACCAGGAGGATAGAATCACATACTGTACAGCGGGAGCAGAACCACTGTGGTTGATGTTGTCACTCATGTCGTTGATGAAGAGGTTACCGAGGTCGGGGAAGAAGGCTGTCGTTGAGGAAGTCGTTGTTGGCAGCAGTCACAGGAGTGTGCTCCCCAAAAACCTGATCGCCCCTTTCCCGTACAGGATCACGAAAGGCGGGGTTCGGAGGACTGCTGTCCCTTCTCGCGGTGCACGCCGGAAGGAGGGACAGAGAAGAATTGCATGGCGACACTAAGATCTGGAACAGTGTGAAACCATATGATATAGCGGCGGCTAGGGTAGAGCCTGTCAGGTCGGTCGTGCGAGTAAGACCAAGTATAATAGTAGGCCTTTGGCCCAAACCCCACGTCCAAGTCAATAATAGCCCCACTATCCAAAAGAATCAGAAACGACTGAGTAATTAAGGCATCCGTTAATTATTAATTAATGACTTAATAAATTTTCTGACCAACAAAATTATAGACCACGTGCATAGCTTTTGTCCTTGGACAGGCTCAATCCCGAAGAGCGCGCGTGTAGGTTTCCTATTATCATGCTCATGCAAATGCTAGAATAGATCACATTATAAAGTGGTGCAACTCACACTCACCTAGCAGTATGGGACTAAACTTTAGTCCCACTCACACCCCACTTAGAGCATGGTTAAGAGTATAGCCAACATCCGGCTATATGAAGTTGACACATCATCTAGAACCAACCTAATAGCCTGCTAGTACAATAGTTAGTCCCTTTAGTATAATACTATAACATTAATAATGGCCCCACCTTTTGTCTCACAAAGTATGTTGGAGCTCGCGCTACAACTGGCTACAAGTTTACAACCTGCTTCCATTCTCTCTCCTCTTCTCTCTCCTTCAACTAAGCACACTACTATATTTAAATCCTTATAGCCTGCTTATGTCACCTAATTGTATTCTGAAATTCCGGGTGTGCAGCGGGCGGTGCCCTCGGTCGGCGCGCCGCTTCAATGGCGGAAGCAGTGAGAGGTCGCGTCGCCCTGACTTGCCATCAATGTGGAGCGGCGGGCAGGAAGCGCGCGCGGGAGGGGGGAGGGGTTTTTGGTGGGCCAAGAAGGTGAGAAGCCAACTTGGGATCGGTTCGGACGGGGAAATATCATGTGCTCCCATACTCACTAGTTTCATGCATATGACACTAGTCTATGTTACTACCTTCATAGTGCAAAGTAACATAGTAGTAATGTTATACTCCCTCCTTCCCGGTTTATAGGGCTTATCTCAAAATTTTCGGTTTCCCGTTTTATAAGTCTCAATTTGATTGTTCCCCGTCACATGCTCAGATTTGAAGGTGCATTAATTCATTGCATGCAAGGATTATGAGAAACTTGACCAATGCATGTACTTCTTTGAGGAAAATGAGTGCATTAATTGAGTGATTTTACAAACCACAAAAATTATTCCACCACTCATCATCTACCTTGGTTGGTGAGATTTTTGAATTGAGCCCTATAAACTGGAAAGGAGGTAGTAGATGGCTTCATTTATTAGCTTGTAGACTCATCTTGTCTTGGGAAACGCTATATTACAGTAACATATTATGTTACCACTTGTCATTAACTACTTGCCACATAAGCAAAATTTTCTTGGAGTGCGCTAAGTTACTCCCACTATAACTAGCCGTACAAAGTGTGGGCTATGTAGAGGGTGTAGTAAGCAAGCTTCTCATCGTTTTGCGAGTTGACATGACACATCAAAGTAGTAGTTTTTTTTCAAAATTTACATCAAAGTACCAGTGTAGTAGTCTCCAAAAAGGGTCGACCATGTCCATGGCTACCATCCCGTCCCGTGCTTCGTCATTGAGTATGTGCACGGTTCACGTGGCATTCAAGAAAAAAAACTGTGTACGTTCCATTGAAGAAAAAAATTAAAAACAAACATGCCACCGCATCATGGTCAAACTTTGATTCGTCCACGTGTGTGGCACCCCTGCTCAGAGAAACCAAAATGCCCCGTATTCCAGCCCAGAGATTGAGGAGAAGTCTTCTAGAATGAGGCACTGCTTAGCATAGAACAAATCAGCTCTTTATTACAAGCTATGTGGGTACAAGGGGGATTACATCAGCACAACGGCACTACGCCTACCACGGTTGTTCCATGCAAGCAGCAGAACAACAAGATGCAGCGGAATAACTCTAGCAGCGGAACAACGACGACGGTGATGAACTCCACTCCATAGGGACTCTGACTTGAATGCTTATCCTAGCTCGCAAACAAGGAATCCACGGCAAGCAAGCAATCAAATACGACATGACCTGCAAGCTGGCATGACACGCCAGGTAGTACATTGAATGTACTTGCAAGCTCATAGCAACCAAGAGCAATCAAGACAGAAAACAACATGGCAATTACAGGTTAACAAGGATTAACATGATACTATCAGATCAATCATAGCATATACAACATGATACAGCTAGAACAATACGAGCATGGCATGAACATATGAACATGATGATACTAGCATGCAACATGATGAAGCTATCATGCACTAACTTACTCTGCTCGGGTTACCTCGTAACCATCACATGCATAAGCTTACGATCACGGACATTACACGATCATCTCAGGATCCAATCAAGCTTGGTATTACTATACCGTAGTAATCATTACATGACCACAAGGAGTTTGACCTTTACCCTTGACTCTCGCATAACACCACAAATATCCAACAACTCGGTATCCTCGATACCACGGTGATCATCTCACGAACACAATCAACCTCTTTCTCATCATCGAACCAGGGTTGTTATTAAGCACATTATTATTATTATTACTGTTGACCCATAGTGTGACCAACTACGAACTGGACCCTTATCCGCGGGCGCGGCTATCGATAGATTTAATACACACTCTGCAAAGGTTAGCACACTGTACCCACACCACGGAACCCATGGCCTCGCACTCCCATTCGGGTGGACCAACAGCGTTCCAATAAAACTGATCTACTGCCATGACACTCTCCCGGCCACTCCGACAAACTCCCCGCTGGGCTATGTCATCGGTGGCCCCGTGCCTACCAAAGGCATCAACGACCACCGTCGTGGCCAACAAAGAACTGTCCCAAACAGGGACAAGGATCCTTACAACAACAATGGGCACACAAGGTTTATGCCGTCCTACTTGATCAGGGTAGCGCTCGCGCATAACCTTCCCTCATTGGAGGCACCGGCGAGAGGCATGACAGTAGACCTAGTTAGGCCCTTCCCATAAAAGGCAAATGTGGCTGCACTGGTCAGCTCGATATGGTGGCACCATAACTCAGCCAACAGTTGTTCAAGTTCATTTAAGTCTGGTTAAACTTGAATGCAATAAGCTGAGTCATATTAAAATAACATGATGCGACTACAATGCATGAGCATGATATCAACCTAAGCATAGAGGTGCAACATAATCATTGAGCATAACCATGATGAATCATATATCCGAATGAGCATGTCATACTGACGAGCATAACGTTACCTACGAGCACAGCATGACTTAGCATCATACATAAATACCATGCAAGAACATATAAAAAATACTACCAAGTAAGCATATAACCAGCTAGATGCAAATGAACATGCATAATCATAGTACTCGGTAGCAGACGATAGTCATGCTCCGAAGTACATGACCAACACCAACATGTAATACTGCCAAGCATGACATACGACAGAAATACTAGCAACTAGTACATGATAACCAGGTGCATAAAAACATATCATGAAAGTGAACACAAATCCATAAGCATCACCGAAACAACGACAACCATATCAAAACAAGCAGACATTTATTAAACATTCAAGTTGAAAACCATGGCTACTACATGGCCATCATGCAAGTGGGTGTTTGTGGCTTGCCTGGGGGTGAAGAAGGCTCCGGGAAGAGGTGCGGTGAAGCCGCGGAAAGATTTGTCGGAAAAGATTCTCTCTCAGAGGGGCTGATTAGGGGCAAGGGCAAAATGGTCATTTCTAGTATGTCAAATGTCACGACCGGTTTTCCAATAAAAATATTTATTGAGAGACCGATCCCTTTTACGGACCAGTAACGAAGAATTCCTTCTCACTGGTAGACAATATCTTGATCACAGAAGAAAAACCAGGAGTACTAGATATAATACAAGGTTGAGCGGAGACTGCTCAACAATTTATTACAAGCACGCCAATAATACATAAAGGCGGATAGGGTGGCATAACTACTAACTCACGATAAAAGCGGTGGTGGATATATCACAACGAAGTGGGTGATATGACTCCTGAAAACTAACAGCTCTTCGAGCGTCAGAGTGAGGCTCGAGGATACTTAGTGTGGGTGGCGGAAGCGTATAAGATACAAGTGACCAATATCCAGGATCGCACAGGACTGACTGGGATTCCTCTAGGCGTCGGACTCACTATCAAACTCTTCATCCATGAGATCGCCTTCGTCAACATCTGGCCAAATCAACAAGCCAGGTGAGTACTATGAAAGTACTCGCAAGATAGTACGGACATTAGATATAACAAATGTAAACATGATGCATATGAACAGATCAACAAGCGCACTCAGATAATGAGATAATAACGCATGGGAAATAAAAGAGAAGTCGGGCGGTAGTCCTCCCGAAATCCCAAAGTAATACTGAGGGCCAATCGAGTGTCTGAAAGACTCCTCGGAAGGGTAAAGATAAAATAACAATGCCGCAGTCGGGCGTCAAGGCGACACCACATAAAGGGCTTATAATAAAATATAAATGACAGTGCATGCCACAGTCGGACGTCTGAGCGACATCACATAAAGGGCTTATATCAAAAGTAATTAACAAGCGTGCCACAGTCAGACGTCTGAGCGACATCACATAAAGGGCTTATATCAAAAGGAAATAACAAGAGTGCCACAGTCGGACGTCTGAGCGACATCACATAAAGGGCTTATATCAAAAGTAAATAACA
>NC_057802.1:335398214-335398746 GCF_018294505.1 Triticum aestivum | reverse complement strand
CAGGTGAGTACTATGAAAGTACTCGCAAGACAGTTCGGACATAAGATATAACAAATGTGAACATGATGCATATGAACAGATTAACAAGCGCACTCAGACAATGAGATAATAATGCATGGGAAATAAAAGGGAAGTCGGGCGGTAGTCCTCCCGAAATCCCAAAGTAATACTGAGGGCCAATCGAGTGTCTGAATGACTCCTCGAAAGAATACAAAAAAGAATAACAATGCCGCAGTCGGGCGTCAAGGCGACACCACATAAAGGGCTTATAATAGAATACAAATGACAGTGCGTGCCACAGTCGGACGTCTGAGCGACATCACATAAAGGGCTTATATCAAAAGTAAATAACAAGAGTGCCACAGTCGGACGTCTGAGCGACATCACATAAAGGGCTTATATCAGAAGTAAATAACAAGAGTGCCACAGTCGGACGTCTGAGCGACATCACATAAAGGGCTTATATCAAAAGTAAATAACGAGCGTGCCACAGTCGGACGTCTGAGCGACATCACATAAAGGGCTTATATTT
>NC_057802.1:335396789-335398204 GCF_018294505.1 Triticum aestivum | reverse complement strand
GGACGTCTGAGCGACATCACATAAAGGGCTTATATCAAAAGTAAATAACAAGAGTGCCACAGTCGGACGTCTGAGCGACATCACATAAAGGGCTTATATCAAAAGTAAATAACAAGAGTGCCACAGTCGGACGTCTGAGCGACATCACATAAAGGGCTTATATCATAACTTAATAATTCAGTAGTTCAAGAATGTGAATCATTTCAAGTACGAGGTAAATAAAAGGTTAGTCCATCCACAGGAATAACAATTAAACTGGGTTTACCCCTCAAGCTTGTTCACCGGGGATTTACCGCGAGGATTGACATAGATATGGATATACTGGCCATGGTCCTTGACCATAGATACGATGACTCGGAAGGAATTTGACTCTACAGAGTTTGTACTTTAACCACAGCCAACGGATTTCAGTAGTCATGGGGACTAGTTCTGTTTACGGTGTTTTAGAAGAAACACATCTAACTAGTACACACCCATTCAACATTCCGAAGCCAGGAATCACCCTCGGCAACGTTCAAGAAAAACCTTGAGATGGGGAGGCTACAACCTCGCGTAGCATGGGATCAAATTTATATACGCGCGCTCTAAGGGGTGCCCCCCTCTCGGTCCCAACCGGAAACACCCATGCCCCCTGACTGGATGACTGGCTTTAATCCAGGGCCATGGAACCCTCATCCCGGCCCCTCTATTTGGTGTGTACACGGAAAGAGGTTACCAACTTACTAAACCGTATTCTTGGCAGAAAACATGTGGCGGCACGG
Organism: Triticum aestivum; assembly: GCF_018294505.1. Taxonomy (NCBI): domain Eukaryota; kingdom Viridiplantae; phylum Streptophyta; class Magnoliopsida; order Poales; family Poaceae; genus Triticum; species Triticum aestivum. Next base: position 335,397,443 of record NC_057802.1, on the reverse strand, counting down.
AAAGGGGAAGAACGATAACGTGACTCAGTCCACGTTAACGTCGGAGTTTGTCAGATATCGTAAGGCTGGCATGCTACAACAATAACACCTTACTGCCGTTCATGTCACCACATGGCCAGGCCATCTCTCATCAGAGATCACAGTAACTTCGGAACACTCGGATAGTTGCCTTACATGCAACGAGATACTCACCGGTGCTCATATGCCATGCACAACCATTCAAGCAAACATGCAAAACACCCGTCATATCAAAGGTTCAAACATGCTTGCCTGGTTCGGAGAAGTCGGAGTCTAGCTCGGCGAAGTTCGCGGCTCCGTCACCTCTTCCGGAACCTACGGTATAGCGAAAACGTATACTAACGTGAACATCGATGCGTGTATAAAAATTGTTCCAATTTTTTTTCCAAATAAATACTATAAAAAACTAGACAAAAATACAAGACTGACAGAAAAAGAATCACTCAAAAATCATCTTTTGTTAAAAGTTATAAGGGTTTTAGTCCAGGGACTAATCTGTGATGAAACAGAAAAGATCCAGGGACTTAACTGAGAAAACAGAAAAACGGTTCGGAGAGAAACGCGCCAGCCCAAAGAGGAAGCATATTTGCCCGAAGGCGCCAACAGAAAACGGTTCGAGGGGGAAACAGAAGATAG
>NC_057802.1:335386903-335396752 GCF_018294505.1 Triticum aestivum | reverse complement strand
CGGCGCCCGAAGACTGAGGTGGTCGCCGGCGTTGAACCACGGCGAGGTAGGGAGATCGGAGTGTACCAAGAGGTTCAGTGCGTCCTTCCGCGTAGGTGGGTGGTGGACTTGACCGACGGAGAGCACCACGTCGACAGCGACACTTTCTCCGGCGGACGGCGGCTCGGGCGATGGTGGAGAACTCCGGTGGGTGCTGCAAGCTCCGAATTGAAGCGCGGGTCAGGAGAGTGGATGCATAAGGAAGCTACTGGCAAGAGTTGAGGGGTGGAGGTGCACGCACGGGAGCGAATCGAGCTGGGTCCCGTGGCGGATCGAGGCGGCCGGAGTTGGGGAAGAAGGCTCCCTCGAGGCTCTTCCAGTGGCTTGGCGTAGTGTTGGTGGAGTGCAGAGGTGGTGTGGGTTCGAGTTTGAGCTCGGGGCCTCTATTTATAGGCGATTCGAAGGGGTGGCCGTGAACGGGAAATCTCCGGCGAGCGATTACGGCGAGGCAGTGGTTGAGCAGTGGGTTTAAGTGGCCAGGCAGCATCAGGGAGGTTCACTGGTGCCGTTCCACTGCTAACCTTGGTCGGGCTTGGCGTAATTGCGCCGTTCCTCGACGGGGCGACCGTACGGGCACGGCGGCGGCAGAGAGCGTGCTCCGCGCCTAGCAGTCCACGACGAAGGGTGGTAGTGCGCACGGGGGAGTGGGTGGCCACGCGGCGGCCTCCGGTGGCTTGGGCGGCGTTGGACGGCGCCGTCTACGCTGCGCCCCTCTCTGGCGGCCGCAAAGCCGCCGCTGCCGTCGCTCACGGGGTGGCGCACCTCCTCCTGCTCGTCGCCGACGCCCGCAACCTTCTAGGCGTTCGTGCGGCGCAGGGACAAGAGGGAGGGGACGGGGAGCAAGGCGCCACCGCGGCACTGGCGAGATCGACGTCGGGCTCTGAAGAAAACGACAGTAGATCACTGAACTGTTTATCTGAATTTACTGAACATGATAGCAACAGTGTCCAGCAGGTGTTCGATGAAATGATTTGGCAAGAAGAATTTTTTTTCTGGAGCTGGGACTTGGTGAGGTGACCTCTCAATGCACCCAGAGGCTGCCTGAATTTTCTCAGATTTTTAGGAGAAGAATTCAAATGAATTTCATCAAATTTGGCAAATCTGGTCCAAACTTGCAGCTAGAATAATTTGTAATATTTGAACTGGAGACCAGTGGATCTTCATGGATCCTGGTTGAGGGCCCAAGGGACTAGCTAGAAAAAAAGGTTTGGAGGCAAAACTTAAAGCAGAAAGGGTAGCTCCTTTGTAAACCTCCAAGGATCAAGATAGAAGGCAGAAATTGTTTTTGATGGGAAATAAATGGAAACAAATATATGGAGAGGTTCAACTTGCTGGATTTGAGGTATATCATGATCCAAAGATGGGGAAAGGTTTATGGAAGTGGATTTCCACTTAGGTCATGGCAAGAGGAATTTTTTTTTGAAAAGGGGGGAAGATCACTTCAAAATGCCCTAGGGCTATTTAAAAGATTTTTCAAAAGAAATTTCCCAAATGAAAAGCATTTGGTTTTGAGTCCACATAAGATGGAAAAACCTCCAAGACCAATATCAAGTCTTAGGTGAATCCAAAACAAAACACTTGTCACAAAAGAAAATATTTTGAGAGGGAGAAATCCTTTTAGAAGAAAAATTTAAATACCCTCCTCAAATCAAATAAAAGATTTTGATAAAAGAAAAAAAAAATTGGGTGTCACAACACCTACCCCCTTAGGAAAAATCTCGTCCTCGAGATTTCAGCTGATCCTCGAATAGATAGGGGTACTCTGCCTGGAGAAAATCTTCCCTTTCCCATGTAGCTTCATCCTCGGTGTGGTTGCTCCACTGAACCTTGAAATTTTTTGTTGTTTTCTGACGGGTTCTCCTTTCAGATTCTTCCAATATCTTTACTGGCCGTTCTTTGTAGGTGAGATCTGGTTGCACATCAATGCTCTCATGAGACACATGCTTTTCCGGGTTACTCATACATTTCCTCAACTGTGAGACGTGGAACACGTCGTGGACGTCTGACAGCTCCTTGGGTAGGTCTAGTTGGTAGGCTACCGTGCCTCTTCGTGCAATCACACAGAATGGTCCAATAAATCTCGGGGCTAGCTTCCCCTTAATTTTGAACCGTTGTAGGCCCCTCATAGGAGATACTCGTAGGTATACGTAATCACCGGGTTCAAAGCTGACCTCACGATGTTTCTGATCATAATAGCTCTTCTGCCGGCTTTGGGCTGTCTTGAGTCTGTCCCTGATCTGTTTAACCTTCTCCTCGGCCTCCTTGAGTATGTCTGGGCCGAAGATACGACTGTCACCCATTTCTGACCAATTAAGTGGGGTACGACACCTCCGTCCGTACAATGCTTCAAAGGGTGCCATTTGTAAGCTGGCTTGGTAACTGTTGTTGTAAGCAAACTCGGCATATGGCAAACTTTCTTCCCAACTGGATCCATAGGTGAGCACACAGGCTCTCAGCATGTCCTCTAGGATTTGGTTCACGCATTCCGGTTGTCCATCAGTCTGAGGGTGGTACGCTGTACTGAAAGTTAGTTGCGTGCCCAGAGCTTGTTGCAGGTGATCCCAAAATTTTGAGACAAATTGAGTGCCTCGGTCGGATATTATAGTCTTTGGGACTCCATGCAGACAAACTATACGGGAGAGGTAAAGCTTGGCTAGCCTTTGTGTGGAGTAGGTCGTCTTCACGGGAATGAAATGGGCTACCTTGGTTAGTCGATCTGTGATGACCCATATGGCATCATTTCCGCGTTGCGATCGAGGTAGTCCGACGATGAAGTCCATTCCGATTTCATCCCATTTCCACTCAGGTATCCTGTTTGGTTGTAGCAACCCTGCTGGCTTTTGATGCTCGGCTTTAATGTGCTGACAAGAATCGCAACAAGCAATGAATGTGGCTATATCCCTTTTCATACCATGCCACCAAAATCTTTCCTGAATGTCTTTGTACATTTTGGTTCCTCCAGGGTGGATCGAGTATGGAGCGGTGTGGCTTTCGGTTAGGATTTGTTGCTTGAGTTCCTCAATGTTTGGTACGCAAAGTCTGTCCCCGTACCATAATATTCCTTCATTGTCTGTGATGAACTCTGAAGCCTTGCCAAGGCTCACTTTTCTCTTTATACCTTTGATGCTGGGATGTCCCTGCAGAGCCTTCTTAATTTGTTCCATTAGGGTGGGATGTATCTCCAGATTTGATACGGTGCCCTCAGAGACTAACACCATGTTGAGTCTAGCGAACTCCTGCTGGAACTCAGGTCTCAAGTTCTGCGGACTGTCGTTGCCCGGGCTGGGGTTCCGACTAAGTGCATCTGCCACTACATTGGCCTTCCCTGGATGATAATGAATACCGACATCATAGTCCTTGACCAATTCCAACCAGCGTCGTTGGCGTAAATTTAGCTCTGGTTGTGTGAAAATATATTTAAGGCTCTTATGGTCCGTATATATTTCACAACGATTTCCCAACAGAAAGTGCCTCCACTCCTTTAGTGCATGGATGACCGCTGCTAGCTCCAAGTCATGAGTTGGATAATTTTCCTTATGCTTCCGTAGTTGCCTGGAAGCATACGTGACAACTTTGCCATCCTGCATCAGCACGCATCCGAGGCCCTTCCGGGACGCGTCACAATATACTTCAAAACTCTTGTGTATGTCTGGCACGGTCAAAACTGGTGCTGTTGTTAGTTTCTTCTTGAGTTCTTGGAAGCTTTTCTCGCATGCTTCCGTCCATACAAATTTCTTGTCTTTCTTGAGCAACTGTGTCATCGGTTTTGCCACTATGGAGAATCCTTCAATAAATCTCCGGTAATATCCAGCCATTCCAAGGAAACTCCGTACATCTGTCACGTTGGCTGGTGGTTTCTAGTCGAGTATGGCTTTGACTTTTTCTGGGTCTACGGCCACGCCTTCTTGGGTTAATATATGGCCTAGGAAACCAACTTGCCTTAGCCAAAATTCACACTTGCTAAATTTGGCGTACAACTGATGTTTCCTTAATTCTCCCAAAACAATTCTGAGATGCTCAGTATGCTCTTCTGGTGTTCTTGAATATACCAGAATGCCGTCAATGAATACCACAACAAATTTGTCCATGAATTTCATAAACACTTTGTTCATGAGGTGGACAAAATATGCGGGGGCATTCGTCAGTCCAAAAGGCATCACGGTGAACTCATATAATCCGTATCTGGAGGTGAATGCCGTCTTAGGGATATCTTCAGTCCGTACTTTCAGTTGATGATATCCCGATCTTAAATCAATCTTTGAGAACACCTTGTCTTGCGCGAGCTGATCAAACAAATCATTTATCCGTGGCATCGGATATTTGTTTTTGATGGTGACCATATTGAGAGCTCGATAGTCTATACACAGTCTCAGTGTCCCATCCTTTTTCTTGGCAAATAAAACTGGCGAACCCCAGGGTGAGGAGCTGGCTCGAATAAATCCTTTGTCCAGTAGCTCCTTTATTTGCTTCTTCAATTCTACCAACTCCGAGGGTGCCATTCTATAAGGTTTCTTATAAATGGGAGTGGTGCCAGGTGCTAGTTCAATGCTGAACTCTATCTCTCGGTCTGGTGGCATGCCTCGTAGTTCTTCAGGGAATACGTCGGGAAATTCGCACACCACTGGAACTTTTCTCAATTCTGAAATGTCTACTTTGTTCAGCTTTGGTTGCCGTGACCGTGGTCTCTCTTGAGCTGTAACCTTTATCGTCTTGCCGTGATGATGAGTGAGGATCACAGTCCGATTGAAACAATCAATAAATCCCTTGTTGGTGGTCAACCGGTCCATCCCTAGGATGACATCCAGTCCTTTATTTTCCAACACGATGAGATTAGCCTGAAACTTTAGTCCTTCGAACTGAATGGTCACTCCTTGGCAGTAACTCTGAGCGATCTGCTTATTCCCTGGGGACTTGATGATCATAGATTTTTCCAAGGGAAGTATCGGAAAACCATGTTGTGAAACAAAACTCTTCGAAATGAACGAATGAGAAGCTCCAGAATCAAACAAAACCGTGGCAGGTACTATGTTGACAGGGAACGTACCGAGCACGATGTCTGGGGCATTCTGCGCTTCTTCCCTGGTCACATGGTTCAGGTGACCCTTCCTGTGGTTGTTGCTGGGATTGAAATTGTTGTGCTTGGGGGCTGGATTGTTCCCACCATTGTTTGGCTTGGGGGCCAAGTTCCTTGGCTTTGGGCACTGTTTGGCATAGTGGCCCTCTTCACCACAAGCGTAGCAAGTGACCCCTAGACGGTACGTGAAGTCCTTGTCCCTGGAATGAAACTGTCTTGTTGGCCTTAGATCAGTAGTCGTGGGTTTTCTTGCTTCAATCCTCTGAACATCAGTTTTGCTTCGGTTGTTGCGAGCAGGAGTCGTCTTGTCCCTTTTCCGCTTACGGATATCTTCCAGACCGCGACGCTCATTCTCCAAGGTAATGGCCTTGTCAACCAGAGTTTTGAAATCTGGGAAAGTGTGTACAACCAGTTGGCATCTTAGTGCCGGTGCCTGGCCGTCCAAGAATTTTTCCATCCTCTTGTTCTCTGTCATGTGCTCGTCGTAGGCATAACGAGATAGCTGGGTAAACTGACCGTTGTATTCTGTCACTGACATGCCTCTTTGTTTGAGGTCATCAAATTCTCTTTTCTTGATCTTTATGATGCTCCTGGGGATGTGTGCCCCCACGAAAGCCTTCCTTAAACTCCTCCCAGGTGATGTTGTGTTCACTGGGGTGCATGTGTAAGAAGTTTTCCCACCATGCTGCAACTGCTCCAGTGAGGTAGTGAGGTGCATAAAGCACCTTCTCATGATCTGAACACTGAGCAATAATCAGCTTTCTTTCGATGTCACGAAGCCAATCATCGGCTTCAAGTGGCCTATCAGTGTGAGCAAACGTTGGAGGGCGAGTCTTCTGTAATTCAGACAACTTGGAGTGTGGTTGATATGGCTCACGGTGGTTTCCCATATTGATGACGTGATTCATCATCTCTTGGTGTTGCTGTTGGCTTTGTTCGAAAAGGCGGCACACTTGAGATAAGGCTGCTTCGCTGTCCTGTTGACTAGACTGTCCCTGAGTGAAGTTGTTGCTGGTCTGTGTTCCATAAACTTCTTCTGGTTGATTGGGCATGGAACGAGTCCACGGACGAGACATTTTCCACTCTGGGGTATTATTTAGCAAAACTCATGAGAAGAACTGTGTGGCACACAGAAAATCTTGCAAAGGCAAAAATTTAAAAGACCTTAAGATTTTTCAAGAAAACATAAACGGTTTTGCACGGAGAAGAACTGCTTAGACCATATCTTACACGCGAAACGCAAACATACGATACAGCACTCAGGATGTGCGTACACATTCCTGACATGTTATTTAGACTAGCACACTCCTCCGGAAAGCAGCGCACACAACTACTACAAACTCAAGTACATAAAACATAACAAACATGCAGGCACAACGCGCGGCTACTAAGCGCACTCAGTCGGAGATGGTGAAGATTTCCTTCCCCCTGCCGAGGGTAAGACCCAGCGGTGCAGGAGACTCAACCTCCACCTCCTCCCTAGTAGGCTCCAGGCACGTAGTACTGCGCTGAGGTGATGGCGCAGGAGCGACAGGCGGTAGTGCGGGTGCGGCAGGCGGTGCAGCTCTGACTGGAGTAGGAGCGATGACTCGGTCGAACTCCTCAGTGGTAGGCAGACGGCGAGCAGTGGCCAAAATGGCGGGTGAATAAGATGCCGAGGATGAGACGAATGTCAGAGGCGGTGCTATGTGGAGAAGCTCCTTCCTGCTGGCAGGACCGCCCCGAACTAAGTCCATCCGGGCAGCCACAAGATCGTCCACGAGGTTGTCGAAAGATTCCTCTAGAGCTTTGAGGTACTCGACAAGCATCTCGATAGCTTCATCCCGCTCTCCCCTATGGCAGGCGAATGCATAGTGACAAGTATATGGCACATGGCATGGGAGGTAGCGGTAGCGACGAGTCTTCATCATAGGAAGAATGTCCCGAAGGCGAGCTATCACCTCACGGGCAGCCATCTGCATGGCATGCCTCTCCGTAGGCATGGCCCTTCCCACAAAACGGAAGTGGCGAGACGCAGAATGTCCTCCCTTGAATTGCACCACGGCCTGGTGCATAGACACGTCGTCGCTGAGCTTGTGCTGGTAAAGCGTGAACTCCGGACGAGTCGCTGGCCCGATCGCGAGCTTGGTGATGGAGACAAGGAGTTTGGCAAACCCCTCGGGCACATTAGTGAAAACCCGAGTCTCGCAGTCGTTGCCAGCCATCTACAAAAGTAGGCAAAAATTCTGAGTAGTCATCTCATAAATTTATGATGACCAACAGAAAATAGCTACATTTGCAAAATGCTGAAAAAGCACCAAAGACGCTAATAACCGATTAGCGATCGCACCTAGTGGCTTCCTACAGTCAGCCTGGCTCTGATACCAAGCTTGTCACGACCGGTTTTCCAATAAAAATATTTATTGAGAGACCGATCCCTTTTACGGACCAGTAACGAAGAATTCCTTCTCACTGGTAGACAATATCTTGATCACAGAAGAAAAACCAGGAGTACTAGATATAATACAAGGTTGAGCGGAGACTGCTCAACAATTTATTACAAGCACGCCAATAATACATAAAGGCAGATAGGGTGGCATAACTACTAACTCACGATAAAAGCGGTGGTGGATATATCACAACGAAGTGGGTGATATGACTCCTGAAAACTAACAGCTCTTCGAGCGTCGGAGTGAGGCTCGAGGATACTTAGTGTGGGTGGCGGAAGCGTATAAGATACAAGTGACCAATATCCAGGATCGCACGGGACTGACTGGGATTCCTCTAGGCGTCGGACTCACTATCAAACTCTTCATCCATGAGATCGCCTTCGTCAACATCTGGCCAAATCAACAAGCCAGGTGAGTACTATGAAAGTACTCGCAAGATAGTACGGACATAAGATATAACAACTGTAAACATGATGCATATGAACAGATCAACAAGCGCACTCAGATAATGAGATAATAACGCATGGGAAATAAAAGAGAAGTCGGGCGGTAGTCCTCCCGAAATCCCAAAGTAATACTGAGGGCCAATCGAGTGTCTGAAAGACTCCTCGGAAGGGTAAAGATAAAATAACAATGCCGCAGTCGGGCGTCAAGGCGACACCACATAAAGGGCTTATAATAAAATATAAATGACAGTGCATGCCACAGTCGGACGCCTGAGCGACATCACATAAAGGGCTTATATCAAAAGTAATTAACAAGCATGCCACAGTCGGACGTCTGAGCGACATCACATAAAGGGCTTATATCAAAAGGAAATAACAAGAGTGCCACAGTCGGACGTCTGAGCGACATCACATAAAGGGCTTATATCAAAAGTAAATAACAAGAGTGCCACAGTCGGACGTCTGAGCGACATCACATAAAGGCCTTATATCAAAAGTAAATAACAAGAGTGCCACAGTCGGACGTCTGAGCGACATCACATAAAGGGCTTATATCAAAAGTAAATAACAAGAGTGCCACAGTCGGACGTCTGAGCGACATCACATAAAGGGCTTATATCATAACTTAATAATTCAATAGTTCAAGAATGTGAATCATTTCAAGTACGAGGTAAATAAAAGGTTAGTCCATCCACAGGAATAACAATTAAACTGGGTTTACCCCTCAAGCTTGTTCACCGGGGATTTACCGCGAGGATTGACATAGATATGGATATACTAGCCATGGTCCTTGACCATAGATACGATGACTCGGAAGGAATTTGACTCTGCAGAGTTTCTACTTTAACCACAGCCAACGGATTTCAGTACTCACGGGGACTAGTTCCGTTTACGGTGTTTTAGAAGAAACACATCTAACCAGTACACACCCCTTCAACATTCCGAAGCCAGGAATCACCCTCGGCAACGTTCAAGAAAAACCTTGAGACGGGGAGGCTACAACCTCGCGTAGCATGGGATCAAATTTATATACGCGCGCTCTAAGGGGTTCCCCCCTCTCGGTCCCAACCGGAAACACCCATGCCCCCTGACCGGATGACTGGCTTTAATCCAGGGCCATGGAACCCTCATCCCGGCCCCTCTATTTGGTGTGTACACGGAATGAGGTTACCAACTTACTAAACCGTATTCTTGGCAGAAAACATGTGGCGGCACGAAAAGGGGAAGAACGATAACGTGACTCAGTCCACGTTAACGTCGGAGTTTGTCGGATATCGTAAGGCTGGCATGCTACAACAATACCACCTTACTGCCGTTCATGTCACCACATGGCCAGGCCATCTCTCATCAGAGATCACAGTAACTTCGGAACACTCGGATAGTTGCCTTACATGCAACGAGATACTCACCGGTGCTCATATGCCATGCACAACCATTCAAGCAAACATGCAAAACACCCATCATATCAAAGGTTCAAACATGCTTGCCTGGTTCGGAGAAGTCGGAGTCTAGCTCGGCGAAGTTCGCGGCTCCGTCACCTCTTCCGGAACCTACGGTATAGCGAAAACGTACACTAACGTGAACATCGACGCGTGTATAAAAATTGTTCCAAATTTTTTCCAAATAAATACAAAAAACTAGACAGAAATACAAGACTGACAGAAAAAGAATCACTCAAAAATCATCTTTTGTTAAAAAGTTATAAGGGTTTTAGTCCAGGGACTAATCTGTGATGAAACAGAAAAGATCCAGGGACTTAACTGAGAAAACAGAAAAACGGTTCGGAGAGAAATGCGCCAGCCCAAAGAGGAAGCGTATTTGCCCGAAGGCGCCAACAGAAAACGGTTCGAGGGGGAAACAG